>NW_027660118.1:0-30894 GCF_963210335.1 Falco punctatus
GGTTATGGGTGCTGAGCGAGCGGCTGGGTGGGCGCTGGGTGGGTTATGGGTGCTGAGCGAGCGGCTGGGTGGGGGCTGGGTGGGTTTTGGGTGCTGAGCGAGCGGCTGGGTGGGCGCTGGGTGGGTTTTGGGTGCTGAGTGAGCGGCTGGGTGGGGGCTGGGTGGGTTTCGGGTGCTGAGCGAGCGGCTGGGTGGGCGCTGCGCAAGCCCAGGTGCCCCCGCCGCGCTCTGAGGCGCCGTCTCTCGCGCAGGCGCCGGCCGGAGCCATGACGCGCCAGCTGAGCCCGCGCCTGCTGCTGCTGCCCGTCCTGCCATGGCTGGTGCTGCTGGTGCTGCGGGTGCAGCGCGGTGCTGAGGACCCCGCCACCACCACCGCCACCACCGCCGCGCCCAGCCAAAGCGCCGCCGCGCCGCCACGCCAGCCCGGGGTGGGTTTCCAGTGGCGCGGAGCATCGGGTCCCCCCGGCGTCACCCCGGCGCCCACCCGGCACCCGCTGCAACCGCCCTACCCCCACCCCTACCGCTTCGTCCTCAACCAGCCCCACAAGTGCCGGGAGCGGGCGCCGTTCCTGGTGCTGCTGGTGGCGACGGAGCCGACGGACATCGCCGGCCGACACGCCATCCGGCAAACGTGGGGCAACGAGAGCGCGGTGCCGGGGGTCTCCATCCTGCGGCTCTTCCTCCTCGGCACGCAGCCGGTGTTCAGCGCGGCGCTGCGGGCGGCGCTGGAGGAGGAGAACCACCTGCACCGCGACCTCCTCCAGCAGGATTTTTGGGACACCTACCACAACCTGACGCTGAAGACGCTGATGGGGATGGAGTGGGTCACCAGGCACTGCCCCGGCGCCGCCTACGTCCTCAAGGCCGACCGCGACGTCTTCCTCAACCTGCCCTACCTGGTGCGCCGGTTCCTGCTGCCCCCCAAGAAGAATTTCATCACCGGTTACGTCTACCGCAACACGGGGCCGTTGCGCCGCAAAGCCTACAAGTGGTACGTGCCGCGCCAGGTCTACCCCGCCGCCACCTACCCGCCCTACTGCGGCGGGGCCGCCTACGTCCTCTCCGGCGATTTGGCTGGGAAAATTTACCGCGTCGCCCAAACGTTGCCGGTGATCAACATGGAAGACGCTTTCGTGGGCATCTGCCTGCGGGCGCTGGGGGTCGGCGTCACCGACAGCCCCTGGGGGGTCTTCAACATGTACCACGTCGAGTACGAGCGGTGCCGCTTCTCCCGCCTGGTGATGGTCCATCACTTCCAGCCGCACGAGCTGCTCCGGATCTGGCCGCACTTCACCGCGCCCAACGCCACGTGCCAGGACGAGTTGCGGCCGCGGCGCTGAGCCGGGGTTGCCCGCGCCCACCGGGACCCACCGGGGACTTTTTGGTTGGGCTGTGGGTCGCGGTGACGCCACCAAACCTCACCCCCATCCCCCCCACACCGGTGCAGCCGAAGCTGCCAGACCAGCTGCTTCACTTTTTTTCTCATAATTATTAATTATTATTATTAATTGTTGATTTTGTGGTTGTTCTGAGCCTGCTGGGCTCGGCGCGCCGGCACCACACCGGCGGTAACGCTGCGCCCACCTTAACTTATAACCAATATTTATAATAAAGAATTTAGAGCCAGCCAGAGCGCGCCGACCGCATCGTCTCTCCCAGCGCCAGCACCGCGCCTCGGGGGCACCCGGTGGGCGACCCCCCCCCAAAACGGGTGGCCAGTGGCGTTGGGGGTGAGCAGCGAACCAGAAAACACCGGTGCGAGGCGATGCCAAACCACCGCAGCATGGTGGTGATGCCGGAGCTGGCGTCGCTCCGGCACTGCCCGGAGGAGCTCAACATGCAGCTCTGGCGCTGGGTTTGGTGGAAAAAAAGGGGATTTTGGGTCCCTGCGTTGGTCTAAGGGGGGGGGATGTGGCAGGTGCTGGGAGATTTGGGCGCGGGAGCCACCCGGTTCCATCACCCCGCGCCAGCAAACGCGGTGACGGTGATGGATCCCGAGCCGTGACCGGTGTTTTGGGTTGAGGGGGGAGCAGCGCGGCTCCGGCACCGGGAAGTCACCCGGATTCACCGGCACCGGGAAATCCCCACCGGGATTCGGGGTTCAAGGTCACCCCCCACCCTCTGCCAGGAACCGGGCGCGTCCGCCGCAGGGCTGGCAGCCGGCACGGCGCGGCGCCGGTGACGGTTTGGCCAAAGTCCCACCCGCCTGGTCTCCAACGCCCCGAACCCGTTAAAATCGGGGGAAACAGGGAATGTTCTGGGCTTGGGGTGGGGTTTTTTGGGGTGTTTTTTCGAGCCGGGATATTTGGGGGTTGGGGCAGAATATTCGGATTTTAGGGCAATGTATTCCCAGATTTGAGGTGGGGTATCCCCATTTTTGGGGCAGGATATCCCACTTTTGGGGCAAAACATCCCCACTTTGGGGCGAAACATCCCCACTTTTGGGGTGAAACATCCCCATTTTGGCGCATAACATCCCCACTTTTGGGGCCAAACCTCCCACTTTTGGGGCAAAACATCCCCACTTTGGAGTCAAACACCCCCATTTTGGGGCCAAACACCCCCATTTTGGGGCCAACCCCCCTACTTTGGGGCCAAACGTCCCCACTTTGGGGCCAAACGTCCCACTTTTGGGGCCAAACACCCCCACTTTGGGGCCAAACCTCCCACTTTTGGGGCCAAACACCCCCATTTTGGGGCCAAGCGTCCCCACTTTTGGGCCAAACGTCCCCACTTTTGGGCCAAACCTCCCACTTTTGGGGCCAAACCTCCCACTTTTGGGGCCAAACACCCCCACTTTGAGGCCAAACACCCCCACTTTGGGGCCAAACGTCCCCACTTTGGAGTCAAACCTCCCACTTTTGGGGCCAAAGCTCCCACTTTTGGGGCCAAACACCCCCACTTTGGGGCCAAACGTCCCCACTTTTGGAGCCAAACCTCCCAGTTTTGGGGCCAAAGCTCCCACTTTTGGGGCCAAACACCCCCACTTTGGGGCCAAACACCCCCACTTTGGGGCCAAACACCCCCACTTTGGGGCCAAACGTCCCACTTTTGGGGCCAAACGTCCCCACTTTGGGGCAGGCTCTCGCAGGCCACGACAGCCCTGGCACGCGCCGTCAGACGCCGCGTTCGGAGACCAAGAGATCAAGAGTTTTGTGTTTATTTGTCTACATTCAGCTGACTCCAGATGTCCTGCCTGAGGGATCCAGGCATACAAAACCCACTCTTTCCCACTGGTTTTTAAAATAAAATCTTCACTTATAAAACTGAAAACACTAAAGCATTAAAATACAGAAAAGCTCGTTTAACTCACTTCACAAAAGCATTAACGGAGGACATATCCCTTCTCTATTTAAAACCACGCTGCATTCGCGCCGCCACGTCGATTTTTAAATAGAAAAAGGATACGGAAATCGTATGAACTCCAAAAAAAAAAAAAAACAAAAACAAACCAAAAAAAAAAAAAAACTCGGAAAAAAAAAAATCCTATTTAGACAAAGTCGTAATGGCAACTAACAAACCATTAAATACAGAGATGCCCAAAATACAGCTAAGTATGGAATTACAGGTACTCAACCATTAGTGACCGGTATCACAAAGAGCACTGCAACATGGAAACGGGAGGGCCAGGGGGGTTGGTTGGTTTGGTTTTTTGTTTGTTTTCTTTTTTTTTTTTTGTTTTGTTTTTTTTTTTTTTTTTTAACGTGTTTACCGTGAGGCGATAAAACTGAATATTCCAAGGGTGGTGGAGCGCGGGGGGGTAAGAAAGCCCCGCGCCCGTGGGGAGGGGGAGCAGGGGCGGCTTTATCTGTACTGGTAATTCATGCTGTGGTCGTTTCTGCCGTAGCCGCCTTGGGACGCTTGGTAGGAGCTGGGGGGGCCGCTGTAATTTTGGCCTGAGCCGGGGGAGTTGTAGTTGGACTGGGAGGAATATCCACCTGCGGAGGGGGAGAAGGGGAAAGAAGCTCAGTGCCGACGGCGGCGTCAAAATTCAAATAAAAAAATTAATTATTCGAAGGTAGAACCGGAGCTTTCGCGCCGAGCCGGGACCCGCTGCCACTCGCAAATAAAAAATACTCTATCGGGACGTGTCGCATACTGACCTTGCTTACCTTGGTACGAGGACCCTCCGCCCCCAGAGCCTCCCCCATAGCCACCGTGCGAGCCGGTGTTGTAGGAGGCACCTCCCGAGTAGTTATTTCCTCCGCCTCCGCGGCCGCTGTTGCCACCGTAACCTGTGAAGGAAGGGAGAGTGTGGTGAGCGTGGCGAGCACGGTGAGCGTGGCAAGTACGGTGAGCACGGTGAGTGTGGCAAGTACGGTGAGTGTGGCAAGTATGGTGAGTGTGGCAAGTACGGTGAGTGTGGCAAGTACGGTGAGTGTGGCAAGTACGGTGAGTGTGGCAAGTATGGTGAGCGTGGCAAGTACGGTGAGTGTGGCAAGTACGGTGAGTGTGGCAAGTACGGTGAGTGTGGCAAGTATGGTGAGCGTGGCAAGTACGGTGAGTGTGGCAAGTACGGTGAGTGTGGCAAGTATGGTGAGCGTGGCAAGTACGGTGAGTGTGGCAAGTACGGTGAGTGTGGCAAGTACGGTGAGTGTGGCAAGTATGGTGAGCGTGGCAAGTACGGTGAGCGTGGCAAGTACGGTGAGTGTGGCAAGTACGGTGAGTGTGGCAAGTACGGTGAGTGTGGCAAGTACGGTGAGTGTGGCAAGTACGGTGAGTGTGGCAAGTATGGTGAGTGTGGCAAGTATGGTGAGCGTGGCAAGTATGGTGAGCGTGGCAAGTATGGTGAGCGTGGCAAGTACGGTGAGTGTGGCAAGTATGGTGAGCGTGGCAAGTACGGTGAGTGTGGCAAGTATGGTGAGCGTGGCAAGTACGGTGAGTGTGGCAAGTATGGTGAGCGTGGCAAGTACGGCGAGCACGGTGAGCACGGTGAGCGTGGGGAGCACGGTAGCTCTGCCGTCACCACACACAGCCAGAGGTGCCGGATCTGCAGGACCGAGGGTCGCCCCAGGCAAGGCAGCTGCCAGGCCGAAGCCCCCCCCCCCCCACCCCCGCGGAGGGGCCGGCAGCGGGATCGGCCGCGGTGAGCGCAGGATCGGTGCTGAGCAGCGCGCCCAGCCCCAGCGCAGAGAGCCAAGAGCCGACGGTGAAACGGCAACGCGGAGCGGGGGATCCCCCCGACGTCAGAGCAGGGCTCGGGGGGCAGCCGGCGGGCTTCCCGGCCTCGGGGTGATCTCATCCAGCCCGATCAGCCAATGGATCGACTCATGGATCCGCTAAGGGATCGGCTAACAGATCGGCTAACGGATCGGGAAATAGATCGGCCAACGGATCGGGTAATAGATCGGCTAACGGATCGGGTAATAGATCGGCTAACGGATCGGGAAATAGATCGGCTAACGGATCAGGTAATCAATCCAGTAACAGATCAGGTAATAAATCAGTTAATCCATCAGGTAATGGATCAGGTAATAGATCGGCTAACGGATCAGGTAATAGATGGGCTAATGGATCGGGTAATAGATCGGCTAATGGATCGGGTAATAGATCGGCTAATGGATCGGGTAATAGATCGGCTAATGGGTCAGGTCATAGATCGGCTAATGGGTCAGGTCATAGATCGGCTAATGGATCAGGTAATAGATTGGCTAATGGATCAGGTCATAGATCGGGTAAAGGATTGGCTAACAAATCCAGTAATAGATCAGGTAATAGATCGGCTAATGGATCAGGTAATAGATCGGCTAATGGATTGGCTAATAAATCAGGTAATAAATCAGCTAAGGGATGGGCTAGCGGATCAGTAACGGATCACCTAAACCCTTCCATGACGTCATGCCCTCCCGGTTCCCAGAACGGCGGGGTGCTTTGGGCGGGCAGGGACCCTACACCCCCTCCAAGACCCCCTCCCCCCCCAGCGGGTCTCCCCGGCACCTCCCCTCCCCCTCCCGGGGCACGCACTGAATCTACTCACTGAATTTACTCTCGTAGTTGTAGTCGGAGCCGCCGCCACCGGGCGAGTTGTAGGAGTTGGAGTAGGAGGAGTAGTTGCCCTGGCCGTGGTTGTAGCCCTTCTGCTTGCCCTGCGGCGGGCCGTAGTTGCTGTACTGGTTTTGGTTGTAGGACTGCTGCTGCTGGCCCTGGTGGGACTGGTACCCCGAGCCGTAGGAGGGTTTCTGCTGCCCCCCGTGCTGCTGCTTCTTCCCGCCGTGCTTCGGAGGGACAGGCGAGTTGTAGTTATCGCCGCCTTGGTAGTAGGAGCCGTAGCCGGAGGAGCCGCCGCCGCCGCTGCCCGAGTTGGAGTGGCCGCCGTTGCTGTAGAACTGGCCTGGACAGAAAGAAGAGCGTCAGCGCCGGCAGCGCTCGGGGCGGCACGATAGGCCAGGACCAGCCTCGGGGCTCCGACGTTTTCATCCGCGTTACGGCAACTTAACGGCTGTTACTTCACCGCTCCTACAAAACCAACCCCGTTCCCGTACTGGGGGGGCGATGCCGCCATCGCCGCGGCTTTACGCAACGAGCCGCTGGTGATGCGGTGAGCGATGCGCCGCTCCCTCCGAATGCGGCTGCTCCCCCCGAATGCGGCTGCTCCCCCCGAGGTTACCCAAACCCTCCGGCGCCTCACAACGCTCCCGGTTGCGACCACCAGAAGAACCCGGTTTGATTCTATTTACCGGCAGCGCCACGGCCAAGCTCTCGGAACGAGCGGAACGTCGGGGCGCTCCTCACGCCGGGCTCAGTGTCAGAAAAGTTGCTCTGGGGTCGGGCTCGCTGAGTGCAATCCCGATTTTTCGGGAATAAAAGCTGCTAGGATCGAACCGCAAACCGGCACCAGCTCGGGAAAGGCAGCTGCACCCCCAGGAGAGGGCAAGATGTGCCGGCGCCTCCTTAAACGGGAGGAAAATTAAGGGAAAAAGGAGGAAAAGAGTAAAATCCCGTGCCCTTCGCTTCCCAGGTCCATGCGGAACCACCGGGATGGCTCCGGGTGAAGTCAAATCCCAGCTTGGCTCCGAAATCCGGCGCGGGTGCAGTGAGGAGCCACAGCCCCCACCAGCCCCTCGCCTTCAATTTTTCAGCCGTTTCATCGCTTCTGGCCTCCTCCCCCTGCGCTAAAGCCAGACCTTCCGCCACATCGTTATTTCCCCCCCCTCCTTTTCCGCAGATCCTGCTTCCGCGGCGCAGCAGTGATGCTCCATAATAAACGTCTCTCCGGCCAACAGTGCCACGGGGGGAGCAAAAGATTTCTCTGCCAGGTGACGCCCTGCTCCGTCCATCCCACTAAAATCCCCGTGGTGTTTGGTGCCGGGAAGGATCGCGGGGACCCCCCCGAGGCGGGCGGCACGGCCAGCACCGCCCAGGTCAGTGTTTCTGGGATTCCCGTCTCATACCAGCGCCTCGTATTTAACTACGAACCCCAGCGCCCTTTGCCGGGGGCTTATCTGGGGCTTTGCCCAAATCAAAGCTGAGGATGGCAAAGAGCCAGTTGCCAGGGCGGTTACCCGGACGGGCAGGCACAGAAGGACGGGCAGGTACCTAAGGACAAGCAGACAATGAAGACGGGCAGGTGCCCAAGGACAGGCAGGCGCCTAAGGACGGGCAGGCGGCCAAGGACCTAAGGACGGGCAGGTGCCCAAGGACGGGCAGGCAGCCAAGGACCTAAGGACAGGCAGGCACCTAAGGACACGCAGATGGTTAAGGATGGGCAGAGCGGGCGCCCAAAGACAGGGCAGACGCCTAAGGACTAAGGACGGGCAGGAGCCCAAGGACAAGCAGGAGCCCAAGGACCTAAGGATGGGCAAGCAATTAAGGATGGGCAGGTGCCCAAGGATGCACAGATGGTTAAGGACAGGCAGAGCGGGCGCCTAAGGATGGGCAGGTGATTAAGGATGAGCTGGTGCTCAAGGACAGGCAGGTGCCCAAGGACCTAAGGACAGGCAGGCACCCAAGGATGCACAGATGCTTAGGGACAGGCAGAGCGGGCGCCTAAGGACTAAGGACGGGCAGGCGATTAAGGACGGGCAGGAGCCCAAGGACCTAAGGACCCACAGATGGTTAAGGATGGGCAGAGCAGGCGCCCAGAGACAGGGCAGATGCCTAAGGACCAAGGATGGGCAGGTGATTAAGGACAGGCAGGTGCCCAAGGATGCACAGATGCTTAAGGATGGGCAGAGCGGGTGCCTAAGGACGGGCAGGCCATTAAGGACAGGCAGGCGCCCAAGGATGCACAGATGCTTAGGGACGGGCAGAGCGGGCGCCTAAGGACTAAGGACAGGCAGGTGATTAAGGACGGGCAGGAGCCCAAGGTCCTAAGGACAGGCAGGCGATTAAGGATGGGCAGGCGCCTGAGGACACACAGATGGTTAAGGATGGGCAGGGCAGATGCCTAAGGACTAAGGATGGGCAGGCGATTAAGGATGCACAGATGGTTAAGGACAGGCAGAGCGGGCGCCTAAGGATGAGCAGGTGATTAAGGATGAGCTGGTGCCCAAGGACAGGCAGGTGCCCAAGGAGCTAAGGACGAGCAGGCACCTAAGGATGCACAGATGCCTAAGGGCTAAGGACAGGCAGGTGATTAAGGACAGGCAGATGCCCAAGGACGGGCAGGCAATTAAGGACGGGCAGGCGCCCAAGGACCTAAGGACACACAGATGGTTAAGGATGGGCAGAGCAGGCGCCCAGAGACAGGGCAGATGCCTAAGGACTAAGGATGGGCAGGTGATTAAGGACAGGCAGGTGCCCAAGGACGCACAGATGCTTAAGGATGGGCAGAGCGGGCGCCTAAGGATGGGCAGGCCATTAAGGACAGGCAGGAGCCCAAGGAGCTAAGGACGGGCAGGCGCCCAAGGATGCACAGATGCCTAAGGGCTAAGGACAGGCAGGAGCCCAAGGACAAGCAGGAGCCCAAGGACCTAAGGATGGGCAAGCAATTAAGGATGGGCAGGTGCCCAAGGATGCACAGATGGTTAAGGACAGGCAGAGCGGGCGCCTAAGGATGAGCAGGTGATTAAGGATGAGCTGGTGCCCAAGGACAGGCAGGTGCCCAAGGAGCTAAGCACGAGCAGGCACCTAAGGATGCACAGATGCCTAAGGGCTAAGGACAGGCAGGTGATTAAGGACAGGCCGATGCCCAAGGACGGGCAGGCAATTAAGGACGGGCAGGCGCCCAAGGATGCACAGATGCTTAGGGACGGGCAGAGCGGGCGCCTAAGGACTAAGGACGGGCAGGCGATTAAAGACAGGCAGGAGCCCAAGGTCCTAAGGACAGGCAGGCGATTAAGGACGGGCAGGTGCCTGAGGACACACAGATGGTTAAGGATGGGCAGGGCAGATGCCTAAGGACTAAGGATGGGCAGGCGATTAAGGATGAGCAGGCACCCAAGGATGCACAGATGGTTAAGGACAGGCAGAGCGGGCGCCTAAGGATGAGCAGGTGATTAAGGATGAGCTGGTGCCCAAGGACAGGCAGGTGCCCAAGGAGCTAAGGACGAGCAGGCACCTAAGGATGCACAGATGCCTAAGGGCTAAGGACAGGCAGGTGATTAAGGACAGGCAGATGCCCAAGGATGGGCAGGCAATTAAGGACAGGCAGGCACCCAAGGATGCACAGATGCTTAAGGACAAGCAGAGCGGGCGCCTAAGGACGGGCAGGCGATTAAGGACGGGCAGGAGCCCAAGGACCTAAGGACAGGCAGGCACCTAAGGACACAGAGATGGTTAAGGATGGGCAGAGCAGGCGCCCAGAGACAGGGCAGATGCCTAAGGACCAAGGATGGGCAGGTGATTAAGGACAGGCAGGAGCCCAAGGACCTAAGGATGGGCAGGTGATTAAGGATGGGCAGGCGCCCAAGGACGCACAGATGCTTAAGGACAGGCAGAGCGGGCGCCTAAGGATGAGCAGGTGATTAAGGATGAGCTGGTGCTCAAGGACAGGCAGGTGCCCAAGGAGCTACGGACGAGCAGGCACCTAAGGATGAGCAGATGCTTAAGGACAGGCAGACTGGGCGCCTAAGGACTAAGGACAGGCAGGTGATTAAGGACGGGCAGGAGCCCAAGGACGCACAGATGGTTAAGGATGGGCAGAGCGGGCACCCAGAGACAGGGCAGACGCCTAAGGACCAAGGATGGGCAGGTGATTAAGGATGGGCAGGAGCCCAAGGACGCACAGATGCTTAAGGACAGGCAGAGCGGGCGCCTAAGGACTAAGGACGGGCAGGCGATTAAGGATGGGCAGGAGCCCAAGGACCTAAGGACAGGCAGGCACCTAAGGATGCACAGATGCTTAGGGACGAGCAGAGCGGGCGCCTAAGGACTAAGGACGGGCAGGCGATTAAGGACGGGCAAGCGCCCAAGGATGCACAGATGCCTAAGGGCTAAGGACAGGCAGGTGATTAAGGACAGGCAGATGCCCAAGGACAGGCAGATGCTTAGGGACAGGCCAGGCGGGTGCCTAAGGACGGGCAGGTGCCCAAGGACGCAGAGATGCTTGAGGACGGGCAGAGCAGGCGCCCAAGGACGGGCAGCATCCCCACCTCCTTCAGGACAGGATGTCCTCCCTTGTATAAAACCTCATTTATCTCCAGCAATACCTTTCTAAAATATAATCTGGCTGGCTTTATTATTAATTACCTGCTAAACAGCTTGGACTTTTTTTCCTTTAAACGCGCTTGGTAGCTCAAGAGTTTTGTGGGGGTTTTTTTTGTTTGTTTGGGTTTTTTTGTTTTTTTTTTTTTTTAGTTTTGCCAATTTCATTACCGAGTTAACCCCAATGCTGTTGAGCCCCCCAAGTCCAACCCGCGGCACGGCGCAGCCCGGAACGGTGACAAAGAAAACGCACTTTTAAACCCACCACCACCACCACCCCCCAAATCTTGTGGCAAGAAGAAAGGGCCGAACGCTCGGAATCCGGAGCCTCGGGCCCAACTGCGCCGTTACTCCCCGGAGTTGGAGTTCAGCGGGTGGTTTAAGCGCTCCGGGGAGGCGACGAGGGTTTGGCGGCGCCGGCGCTTTGCCGTCAGCCCTCGAGGCTCAGCTCCAGCGAGCCCGTGGGTCACGTTCAGCAAGGACTCCAGGCGTTCCCAGCGGTTGTGTTTGACGCTAACCCCTAAAGCCTGGATTATTTATTGGATCAGGATCGGAAGCACGGTTACAATACCTCGGAGGGTACGCTAGCTACCAGCCACAACACGTCCCGGCCCTCCACGTTCATCCACCAGCGTGTTACAAAGGACGTAGGGTTAAATTTCGGCACACACGAGTCCACGTACAAGTCAAACATTCGGCATGCTTTAAAAAAAGAGGAGCTGGGCCGTACTAGATTCAGAGATGTTGAAAAGTCTTCCCAATATCGAGAGGCGTGTACCCAACAGCTGGGATTTATTAAAAGGCTCAAATTTTGTACAAAACCTGCTGTAAATTAAGACAAAGGTCGGTTTAAAACACTTCTTTAAAAATAAAGTAATGCTTTCCATAAAAAAAGCAAGGCTGGGCTTTGTGGGGTCTTTTTTGTTTGTTTTTTTTTTGCCTTTATGCTGAACGGAGCCGGCTTGGAAATTTGTGCCAAGTTGCACAAAAAACGGTCCCGGGTAATCGGTTCCCCCCGTTGTGTACATCGATACGACCAAGTTCAAAGGCAAATCACAATAAAAACTGCCACTGTCTTAAGTTCTGCAGGCTAAGAGAGTTTCAGACAAGCTGCGGTGAAAAGCCACTGTTGAGGGGACACGGCACGGACACTTTGGGGGTTGGAGTTGGAGAAAATTGGAGTAAAAAGCTGTTTTGTTTTTTTTGTTTTTGTTTTTGTTTTGTGCAATACTTTTTAGATGCTCTAGGAAGACCCAAAATCATGATAGCCGTAGCAGTCTGTGAAAAAGTCACCTACAAAAGGGGGAGACAGAGCAGAGAAGAAAAATTAGAATTCTTTTGAAGATGGCAGAATGCGCCACATTTGCAAGTCGCGTTTTAGATTTCTCTGCTCCTGTCACCCCCCAAGGAAGGCGCCTTCTCAAGACCAATCGCTGGGTGTTTTCAGGAAAAGTCACAATCAAAAGCGTGGCCGATAGCTTCACGTGGCTTAAAGCAGAGAAATTTAAAAGAGTCACGGTTTTCGAGGAAACGTGAAGTCACCTGGATGCGCGCTTTTAACTTTTTAACGAGTACACGAACCGCCTTGCCTTAACTTCTCGTTCAAAAAAACCAAAAAAAAAAAAAAAAAAAAAAAATACTACTAAGGAAATCGAAAAATTCAAGAGGACCCCGTAAAGGGGCTCCCAGGTACGCGCGGGGCGACCCAGTCGGAGTTTCACGCTCCCAGCAGATCGACGGGTTTCGCCACGGAAAGACGAGAGAAAAAGAACAAAAGCCAAAGGACTTACTGTAGCCCGCCGTCGCCGAATTGCCGCCGTAACCGTAGCTGCCGTACCCAGCGCCTAGAGGAGAAGAAAAATTATTTCAATAAAAAAGGAAACCGAGGCCAAAGCCAGCTCACCAGGGCTCGGGGCGCTCGGCTGGGCGCCGGCAGCACCTCACCTGCATTCATGTAGCCGCCGTGGTTGCCGCCGAAGCCGCCCCTGCCTCTGCCGCGGCCTCGGATGTTGCCACCTCTGCCGCGGCCGCGCATGTTGGGCGGCGGGGGCACCTCGTTGTGCATGGGGCCGCCCATCCCGAAGCCGGGGTTGTGCTGCTGATGGGGGGGGGGGGGGGGGAGGGGGAAAAGAGGGAGAGAGACGTGTCACCCGGCTCCCAACCGCGCCACTGCAACCCCCCGGGGGGGGGAAGGCACCTTCGGGGCGCCGCGCGCCTCCAGAAGGGCCGTCTCCAGAAAACGGAGCGTGTTTTCTCCCAGACCGGCAGGGGGTGGCTGCTCGCAAGCCCGGGAGGAGACCCTGGGTCCCCACCCCCACAATTCCCTCCTCCCCTCCCCCCAAAAGGGATCCCACACCGGGAGCAGTGCCCGAACCGCCGCCGGACTTACTTTCACCGCAAACTTGGGGCCCCCCCTAGCCGGCACCGGCGCTCTCTTCTTCTTGTTTTGCTCGATGGCAACGGGAGCGTCCGGGAACAACTTCTCCAGCGCAGCCAGAGCCGCATAGGCTTTTGCCACCTTTTTATTTGATCCGGCTCCTTGGAATTTCTGCCCGTCCACCTCCACCTTTGAACGGGATGGAATCAGGGCACGTGAGCGGGGAGGGCAGGGACAGAAGCCACCGCTTGGAAAAATCAACATTTCTTTTGGGTCTCGTTTGGCTTTTCCCCTTCCTCTCTTTTGGGTCTCGTTTGGCTTTTCCCCTTCCTCTCTTTTGGGTCTCGTTTGGCTTTTCCCCTTCCTCTCTTTTGGGTCTCGTTTGGCTTTTCCCCTTTCTTTCTTCTTGGTTTCATTTGGTTTTTCCTTTTTTTTTTTAATTATTTTTCATGCCCACAGACAATCCCATGGGTCGGAAGAGTTCAAGGTCAGGGCGGACGGGGCATTGAGCAGCCTGCTCCAGGGAAAACATCCCACCCCCGCCAGCTAAACTTCCCCAAATCCCTTCCAACCCAAACCCATTCTGCCCTTTCATAATTTTTGGACTCTTCTTTTAGGCTTGGAAGTTTGAGATGCCCGCGCTGGGATGAAGGCACAGCGGGGGAGAAAGGACCAGAAGCCGCCTCACCTCCATCACAAAGCGCTTGTCGTGGCTGCCGCCCGTTTCCGAAATCAGTTCGTACTTCAGCCCGCGCCTCTTCTCGTTCAGCTCCATCACGGGGTTCTTGCCGTGCTTCGTCAGAATTGGTCCCTGCTGTTTCACGTTCTGGAAGTGGAGGAGGGGGCGATGAAACGCCAAGAAAGACCCTCCACAGCCCCCCAAGTGGCTTCCGAAACGTGTCACTTTGAAACCGCCTTGGCTCGGCACAAGCTCGCCCGGCGTCTTCGCGCTCCTAAATCCTCACCATGACGGTAAGGGGAGCGCACGGCGCATCGCCACGGCTCGAAGGCGCTTGCCATGGCGCCCTGAGACCCCCCAAGCCCGGCCCTGAGACCCCCCCCCAGCCCGGTCCTATGACCCCCCAGCCCAGCCCTGCAACCCCACCCCCACACTGCGACCCCCCATCTCGGCCCTGCGAGACCCCGACCCAACCTGGCCCTGCGAGACCATCCCAGCCCTATGACCCCCCGGCCCCTGCAAGACCCCCTCCCAGCCCAATGGCTCGGGGTGGCCCCTCTCCCCTCTTCCCCCACGCTCACCTCCGGGGTCTGATCTGCGGGGGGGGACGCAGCAGTGGGCGTCGAGACGGTTTCTACTACAGGCGGAGGAGCGGTGACGACGACCGGTTTCTGTTCCGTCTCCTCCGCCGATTCGTCTCCTTTCCCAGACTCTTTGCCCTCCACCCCCGTGGGCAAACCCATGTCTTGCAAGACCTGGAAGAAGAAGAGTCGGAGAAGTGGGTGAAGAGCCCTCGTCTCGACGAGCCGCTGGCGCGTGCCCGCCCTGTTTTGAGGGCAAAACCTCCAGAATGTTCTCGTGAATCCTCTTGCTGACCCTGCTCCAGCGCCGGGCAGGGTGCAGAGGCCACGCGGTGCCCACGCCGCCTCGGCACTCAACTCCCCCCCTTGCCTGCCCCGAAGGGCTGATGACATTTTTCCGCGTTCGGCAGCGGTGACCAGCCCTCGGCACCCTCTGGTTGCCCTCTGGAGATGTCAGCGGTGGAACCGTCTCCCCCCCGAGCGCCCCGCGGCAGCGAACCGACCCAGGCGGCTCTTACCTTCACCGCCACGTGCAATTTGGCCGTCTTTTTAGAAGGTCCCGACGCCTCAAACGTGCTGCCGTCGATTTCCACAGACATCGTAAAGATAGGAGCGTGAACGGGGCCGGTCTGAGAGACCAGTTTGTACTGGAGCCCAGGTTTTAACTGGTTTAGTTTCATCAGCGCGTTCATGGCCTGGGGAGGTTCGAGTTTTTCCTCTGAATCGAGAGAAAGGGGGGAAAAAAAAAAAAAAACAAACCAAAAAAAAAAAAGAAACAAAAAAAAAAAACCCCAAACAAAAGTTGGCGGATGTTTTCACCTCTCTCCAAGCAGCACAAGCCATTTCAGACAAGTTCTGATCTCGGTTTTTCCTCCTTGCGAGGATTTACGTCAAAATCCGAGGGCATTCAGGTTTTGCTTTAAAACCCACAGCCCCCGTCATCCCCAGGCCCAATGCCCACCGGAGCAAATCCACAACCTGCCCCCCCCCCCCCCCCCCCACCTGCCAACAGCCCCCGGGCCGCCCTTTGTACCTACCTCTCGTTAACTCAATACCTTTTTTCTGAATCTTCTTTTTCTTTTTGCTGGGCGATTTCTCCTCTCCGTCTTCCTCCATCGGACGCTTCATGGGGGTGACGGCGTACGTCGTGCTGGGAGGGATCTGGACTGTAACGACGGTTAGAAAAACCACCTAAGCCTTCTGGTTTCCAGCAAAAGCCTTTCGCCGCGTGAGCTGGGTGTTTTGTTGGGTTTTTTTTTGGTTGGTTGTTTGTTTTTTGTTTTTTGTTTTTTCAGTGGGTTTTCTTCCCCAGCAAGTACCTACCCGTATAGTCAACAGGGTTTTCGTTCTTTGGTTTCTTGGGCATTTTGGAAGGTAGGGGATCCATCCCCAAGACTTTGTGGAGCTGGCCAAAAGCAGCGAGTCTCAGAGCGTGCTAGAAAGATGAAACGTGTGTTACTGGGAGGCGCAAGCGGCCGCGCCGATCTCCGTTCCCTGCACAGTTTCAGACAGGAACATTCTACCCACCCCTACACAGAAAAATCCTCATCGGTTTAAATAGGACTCTCTGAATTTTGCCAAGTTGGACCCAAAAAACACGGGTCACGGCAGGAGGTCACTATTTAAAACCTGGTAACTTTGCTTCTGGTTGGCCAAGCTACAAAATTCCTTAGCGGTGCGGGACCCATTCGTATCGCTTTTACTGGACTGGGTATTAAAAAAGTTAACACCGACCTCCGTGAGGCGACTATTCTACCGTTAACCAATACGGGAGTTCAGAGGCAGTGGGACTGGTGAAGTTTTCGTAACATCTGTAGTCAAAACTATACCTGAGCACTCTGTGTGATATCTTCCCTTTGTTGTCTGTCTAGATGCCCAATAGCATCAGTGGCTTCTTTTTCACAAGGATCATAAATACCAGAACCATCTGAAGGCAGGAAACAAGGAAGATATGCAGAGAATTATCCTGGTGTTTCTAAAGAAACTAAACTAAGTATTCCCTTGGCATCAATCAACACTCATCTCTCGAAGAACACGGACCGACACGATCCATCCAACGTCCAACATTCTGAAACTGGCCTGGGCTAATTTACACGTACTAGGAGCGGCGAAGCTGGTCGCCACCGCTCAGGAAACCAATTTTACGCTCGGAGAAAACTGGCACCTCGCTCTACAGGGTTGGTTTTGGGTTTTTTTTTTTTTTGGTTTTTGGTTTGTTTTTTTTTTTTTTTTCTTAAATCATGGGTCCGTAGCTCTGAACAGACGTGCCCTAAGGAACAGCGAGGTACTGTAGTACCCGTGTGTGCTGGGGGGGCTTTTCCGAGCTCCGAACCTTGAGCCCCGCGCGCGCCACCGGGGATTTCTCCAACGCTAAGGCCAGGTAACCGCGCCTCTGAGCTTCAACCCCGTCTCTCGTTTCGGCTTCGCTTTGAAATGTAAATGCAGAGAACCACCTAACCTGGCATAACGATTCCCGAGGCGAGGCATTCCAGAACCCTCCGCAGCGCCTCGCCGGCGCCCATGGGTCTGTTGGCCGTCCCGATGGATTTCTCGCACAGCAGCTCTAGAGGCTGAAAAAAAGACGGTTTGGAAGTGAGAGACGCGCCTGCGGGGACGGCTGGAAGCTGCTGCAAATTCAACTCAAGGATTTACAACGTCGAGAACCGCAAAACCCATCGAGGCGTTTACATCCCAGCCAGCCGCTCGCGTGTCTTTTCGGGGCAGAAAATATTCCTCACGCCACCCGTGTCTACCAGCTGATGGCAGGGGACGGAGCAGCGGCACCGAGAGCGGAAAAATGAAAGGAAAAAACCCACAAAAAAAAAAAAAAAAAAAAAAAAAAAAGGAAATTACCCATCCTCTCAGCGGCGCCCACGTAGGAACCCGAGTACACAGGTCTCGCAGCACTCGTATCACTATGACACACGACTTCAGCCCGTTCGCCCTGGCCTAGGAAAAGAAGCAGAAGCGGGGCGGGCGTTCAACACGGCACCCCCGGACTGCCGGCTCGCGGAGAAATTCGTTTTTTTTGCGGTGCTACTTTGTCAAGGGTAAGCGGTATGTCGCGTTACCATCTTACGGCTTTGCAATGGTCGCGTACCAAAGTGCAACGTTACTCTTGACACAAAGCAGCAGCTCTGCGTCCACCCTTTAAAAAAAAATAAAAAAGGTTCCTTCCGAACGTTTAATTCGCTTAAGTGCCTCTTTAGCGACTGTACCGCCGACAGACGCTAAGTTCAGCACATCTAGTTACCATCCGCCGTTAAAAGTATTTTAAATATATATATATAAAAAAAAAAAAAAAAAAAAAATTAGTCAGCCCCTTAATACTTTTACGAATTTTCTACTTAAAGACAAATATAAGAACAAAATGCAAACCTGGAACCACTTGGCGTGTCGCAGTGACGCCAAGGCAGCAAGGCATTTCTGCCTGTCCAGAACGTCCGGGGAGTCGTTGACTGATAGCGTTTCTATTCGTGGATGGAATAAGAAGACAAGGCACAGTTTGACCAAGGGGGTTCTGTCAGGCGGCGAGGGGACGAGGCAGCTTCCTAACGGGCAGCTGAGGCTCCCAAAAGATCCTGATCTACATCCCGTACCCGGGAAGGCTGGGGTCTGCAGTGCGCTCGCCTAACGGCCTCGCTTCGGAAATTAAAACTGCAGAGGGGGCGGGGGACAAGGTCAATTAACGGGAGACGGAGCAATAATCTGCTCTGGAGGAGGAGCCGGGGCGTGGAACGGGATGGGAATCCTTTACGGCTCGCACAAGGCCGGTGATGGAGGAAGGGAGGTTTTGAAATCATTCCCCGCTCCGGCGTTCAGAGCGCAGCTTTAGCGGAGGAGTTTTGGGGGGTTTGGGGGGTGGGGGGGGAGCTTTGGGAGGATCAAGGGAACCCCCTCCGCCCGGAAGGGTTGCCTGCCTTGGCCCCAACCCGTGACAGAGAGCGTCCTGTTGGTCAAAGGTCCAGCGTCCCTAAAATTGACAAACTAGAAGGCTTGGTAGACGAGGTCAGATATCAAAACCATAGACAAGTCAAGAGAGCACAAAGATACCTTCCAGTCTGTGCTGCAGCAAAACTGAAGATATGGTTCGAGGGGGGGGAAAAAAAAATAGTAATATTCTTTGAAAAATATATAAAAAAAAAAAGCTCCAAAGTTTCTGAAGACCAGGGTTTTAGATAAGGCTAGTGCACAGAGCCAGCGGCTGGAAGCCGCCGAGGCGACAGCGCCGTGCCTCCGACACGGGACCCGTCGCAATCCAAGCACCAAAACCACCAAACCGCCTGCCAATTTTTAATTCCCAAGGGAATTAACAGGAGAGCGGAGGGAGAAGCTAACTTTATCCAAAACTCTGCATCGCTTCCTGGCATTCGGAACTTTTTAAGCGGATAAAACAGACCCAGAGCACCTATCATTCTTGCTGCAACACAAACTGCCCGGCACATCCAATTTCATGTACATGCAAGTCATTTAACAAGAAGCCTTCGAGGTTTTTGTTTTATTTTTGGTGTGTTTTTTTGGGTTTTTTTTTTTTTTTGAAAAAATGTATCCGGTTTATATTTTTACGTCACTGTGCAGGCCACTCACATGGCTGGGTACAAAACGAGATTAATACAACGAGATGACGTATTAGTGAACTCAAGGCCCAAGTGGAAAAAAAAAATAACAGTAATAAAAAAAAAAAAGATTAAAAAAACAAATTAAAAAAAAGAGCAAAATACCATCTGAAAGGTGCTACTCAGTTTCGGAAGCTCAGGCCAAATAAACCGTAACCGTGATGTCATGAGGTTGGCCGTCGCCTTACTGAATTTTGAATTTACGCGAAAATAACGATCGCCGCTTCGGCTGAAACTGAAGAGCACGCTTTACCCGTGGAATTAGCCACGGAAACGTACGGGTTTCCAGCCGGCTGTCAGCCGGTTCCAGCCTTCCGTACCTCCAGCTAACTGTTTTTCCATTTCTTCTCTGACTACGGGCGACGTCAAGTGGATGGTCAGCGTCAACGGCGGCTCTTTCGTGTTCTTAATGACAATAGCGGCATCGCCAACCGACTGGATTATTTCGTATTTGTCTTCGGTGATCGCCTGCAAGAGAACCGTGCCGTTTAGCAAAGGCCCGGCTCGCCCCCGAGCGATGGGGCACGTAGCCCAGCGACGCTCTGGCTACGAGAGAGAAATCCACGGAACACGGCAAATCCAAAGCAACACACCGACAAAAATTATTTTTCCAAAGAGACGGAAAAAGGGTATCAAAATCAGTGGCATCGGTGTCTTTTTTTATTATTATTATTATTTTAAAATACACTTTAAAAACACCTGTTTGTTTTTTTTTAAAAAAAAATCAATTCTGCTCGCTCCGTAACAAGCGCCAGCGAACCTGGGAAGGTTTTACGGGCGGGAGGTTTTTACTCACAGCAAGTTGTACTCCGAGATTGTCAGCTACTTTCTCCAGGAGATCCGTGGTGGGTTTATCTTTGCACAAAAGAACCAGCTCGAGATCCAAGTCCCCCTTCAGCAACAAGCCTTTGGCTACCAGCCCCACGCGCATCACCCCGCGCAGGGTCCTCGTCAACTGCTCCGTGGCCTTCTGATCCCTGCAAGCGGAGGGGCCACCGTCACCGCGGCTGCGAGGCCACCAAAGCCACCCGAGCCCCAAGCGGATCCGCAGGGGAGGGATCCCTAAGGATTACGTGCCACACGCCCCCCCTCCCCACCCCGCTGTGGGATTTGCTACACCCACCCAGGAAAAGTCGCCATTCCCCTGAAATTCCCAATTTCCCCAAATTCCACGGCCAGGGAAAAGGACTTTTTTACACCTTTGGCGAGCGGGTTTTTACTCATCAAAGCGCAAAGGACCGCGACGCCCGACAGCGCCCTTTGTCGCCTGGCGCTCCTTACCCCCCTTCCTTGTTTTCCTCATCGGCCGCCGTCTCCATGGACTCTGTTTCTGGCTGTTCCCCACCGACTTTTTCCTGCTCGTCGATCCAGTCGGACACAGCCTTGAGGGCTCGCTCCGTGTGGGAGACCATGTTCTGAACGGCCTCCAGCTCCTCCTGCGTCGGGTAAACGGCCGAGTGCTTGGCCATCACGTGGCGGTCGTCGTTCACAAAAATACGCATGGGTCGCTGGAAAGGGAATTCGGGACAATTTTAGAGCGCACCGCACAACGGCGACCGACCTCGCCAGCCCGCGACCTCCCGCTCCTCACCATTTTGGCTTCTCAACGTCCGCCCAAGCCTTCCAAATGGGCTTATTTAGATTCTTCCACCAAAAAGACCGTACCAGTCCCGCGCTCCTCCGTGATCTGAAAGCAAAGGAAAGCCGGTGAGCGACGCTCCGTCCCCGCAGCCCGCCCGCCGAGCGCGCGCGGGACCGGCGACGAGAACTGGACGCAAGAACCATCATTAGAAGTAGGCAAAGTCGTTAGTGAAAGCCTCGTTTTCTGCTCCTGAGGACTCCGCGGATGATTCTTCAGAGCTGGGTTAAGCACCCAGGGTAAGGGCTGCAGCCCCGCGTGTCCCGCAGCCGCGTGTCAGCGCACCAGGCAAACCCTTCGAGCCGTTCCGCCACGCCACCTCCCCGAGACGCGACGACCTGGGCCCATTTTCCCTCCTACTTCTCACTCGTGGCCATAAATCTCTTATCTCAGCTCCTTCCTCCCCAAAGGCTTTGCCAGCAAAAGTGGGTTTTTCCAAAGCTCCTGGTTCTAAACCAAAGCGGATCGAAGGTAACGCGCACGCTGGAGCAGCCGGCACCGGGAAAATATAATTCCATGAGGTGCAGAACCGAGGGGGCCAGGAGAACCCCGGCCCAGGGGGCCAGGAGAACCAGGCTGGCGTGGCGTGGCGATGGTTTTCATTCACCCTCCTCAGCTCCTCGTAAAGATCTCTCGGCCACGTGCCGCTTCTCACCCCGAAATTTGGCCCCGGAGTAAACAAGCCCGCTTCTAATTAGGACCGAGACGAGCCCAGTAGCTGCCGCCGAGTCTCTTGACTTACTTTCTCGGGAGGCAAGAGCATCGACGTCCACCAAGAACCCGGCGAGGGGTTCAAGACGCCACCTCAACCCACCGGGATCGGCTTTTTCGGCACCGGTAACGCCGTTTCCCGCGCCGTTAGCGTCAGAACCTACGGTCACGCGCCCGACGGGCGTTAATTTGACCAAAGTTATTTAATAAACCGCTCGCTCTCCCTCCAAGCGAAGCCGCGCAGGGGCAGCCGCGGTCCTGGTGTTTTGTGGCACCGCAGAGAATTGCCAAGCAGGAGGGAGGCAAAGGAAGAGCCTCGGCGCCTGACGATGATGAGGGTCACCACCACGGTACAACCGAGCGCACCTCCGCACCGCCTGGTAACTCCGGCTTTCGGGAACACGGCCAGCGAACGTCAACCGCGCCACGATTCCTCCAGAGCTCACGACCGAAGCCCCGTTTTCCCGGGAGTCCTTCCACGGCAGATGAGTTTCACCGGGAATGAGACCGGAGCGACACTCGCTTTTGCTTTTTTTTTCCCCCCCCCCACCAGAACACGCCGCGAGCCGGCCCGTTCCCGGCCTTGCCGGTCATCGCTACCTCCCGCTCGCAAACCCGATGTTTTCAATTTTACGCTTTACAGATGACACAAACTGCGAGTAAGCCTGGCCGGTTTGAATAGAAATTATCCAGGGTACTGGAATAATAATAAAAAAGCTGATTAACTGCCCAAATACTCAGCGCTTTGCTGAAGTAACGCCGTTACCCCTCTACGAGGCAAGGCGAAGGGCAGGAATTGGGACCCTGCTGGGACACTTTGCTTTACAGACAGAGCTGGGACGCGCGACCCGATGAATTTTCTAGGATAAAGTTGGGAAAACTCGTTCCCTCGAGCTGCCGGCGCTGCACGGGCTCCCGTGTCCTACGGCCTTGGTATTCCACGGCCCAGCAACGCCTCCGCTGCCCACCCTGCAAATATTTACGCACAGGATGATTTCGGTGGGGTTACAACTCCGGATTTAATCGCAATCAAACCCAGAGGTTAGCACCCGCCGAGCAGGGAGAATTACTCCCAAGTTACCTGCGAGAAGGCACGAGGCAGCTTCTCGTGCTTGCGGGTGCCAGGCTCCCGATCCGCTCCTGCTCGGGACCGGATCCCCAGGAACCTGTACGCGCTGTACGCGGTTATTTTTCTTAACCCTCCCTTAAAATTTCCTCCAAGCAAGGTAAGAAGCAGTTGAAATCCAGCCTAGCGAGGCAGTTGTCCCTACAGCAGCCTGCGCCACGGGAGCCCCAGCTCCTGCAATTCCTACGGACGGCGGCGAGCGCTCTTCTTGGGACCACTGGAATTTGTTTCCAGCGAGAACCCAGGAGCTGATGCTGCAGCATCACAGGATTCGCGCCTCTTGGGGGGGGGGGGGAAAGAACCACAGGAGAAGTTAAAAAAAAGCATGAACACGCTCCACCGCACGCCGCTCGTCGCTCAAAATCTGGGAAAAAGGAGAAACTTTTGAGATTCCACCACTGCCTGAAGCCTGGCCTGCTCCGCTCTCCTCGTCCTACCGCTTCCACCACCCGCTTGGTTTCTCCCAGAAACTTTCCGCTGGATTCCAGCCCTCCAAGGGTGGGAACAGCCTCCCCGAACCCCGTGTTTGGGGAAGGGGGTGCAGAGGAACGACAGAGGAACGCAAGAGGTCGGCGCTCCTGCCCTGGCTGCTGAAGGCACAGGGAGAAGCGCGTCCCGTTTTGGGGAAGCTTCTACGTTTTGAGTGAGAATCGGTGGGTTTTGGGGGGTGGGGGTGGGGCGGGGGGGTGTTTGTAGCCTGTCCTACCTGGATGGGAGGGTGGCAAAGCCGTACCGCCAGGGCAGCGGCCCCCCCCTCGCAGGGATGCTCCTGCGGGTCTGGGGGCAGCGAGAGCATCTCGCCCCCCCCCACAAGGTGCCTGCCCCACCGAGGGGGCGGCGGGGGCGAGCCGGGGGTCTCGCCGAGCAGCGGGGCGGCAGGCTCTTATTTGTTATTTTTCCTCTTTTTCTGAAGCATCCATAAGCCGGCGGCCGATATAACGGGCTGGGGGGGGGGGGGGGGCGGGGGGGCGGGATAAACCCTGCAGAGGGGAGTCGGGGGTCCCATCCCCACCAAAAAAGGGGGGGTGGGTGGTGCCCCCCCTCCCTGCACGCCCCCCTCCCCCCACAGCCCGTGGGGCCACCATATGGGGAGAGGGGGGAGGCGCGACCCCCCAAGGGCCCAACCTCTCCCCGCACCCACGCGTGGGGGGTGGGGGTGGGGGGCGCCGCCGCCATTTTTAAGCTCGGCGAGAACAAAGCAGCGGGAAATGGGGAGGGGGGGGGGCGCACACAGCGCGACCCCCCTCCGGCGAGCCGCGACCCCCTCCCCACACCCTGAGGAGCGGCTGGAGGGCGGGGGGGGGCTGGGGGGGAGGGGGGGGAGGGGGCGATGAGGCGCGGCCCCCCCCTCTCCCACAAGGCCGAGCCCCCTCCCCAGCCCTCCCCTCACTCACCCCCGGCCCCAGGGCCGCCCGCCGCCATTTTGTCTCCACAGCACAATGGGCCGGCGGGGAGGGAGGGAAGGAGGGTAAGGGGGTTGGGTCGCCCCCACACACACACGGACCCCCTCCCCCAGGGCCTACCCACCCTCCTCCGCGGCCCGGCCACCCGGGCCCGCCCCCCCCCGGGCCCGCCTCGCCCCCCCCGCCGCCCTTGGGGAGGGGGGGCCCCGGCGCGGTTCCTACCGGGAGGGCCTGGCGGCGGCGGGGTGAGGCGGCGGGGCGGGGGGGGGGGCGGGCCGGGGAGGGGGGAGGGGGCTGCCGGCGGTGGTCGCTGCGGCCCGGGCCCGCGGCCTGGCCGCCGTGCGCTGCGCGGTGCGGCGGGAGCCAGACTGCAGCGCGGGGGGCGGAGCCGCCGCCGGCGGGGGGCGCGGGGGGAGGGGGGGCGGGGGAAGGGGCGGGGCGAGTGGCCACGTGAGAGGGGGCAGTGGCCAATGGGGGAGGGAGGAGGGGGTGACGTGGAGGGAGGGGCGGCGCAGGCGCGGGAGGGAGGGGCGCCACCCTGCGGCGGGAGCGGGGAGCGGCGCGGGGAGGGAGGGGAGGGCGGGGCCGGGGGGGGAGCAGGGATGGGGGGGCGGGCTGAGGGGACTGGTGGCCTCAGGGGGCTGGTGGCCTGAGGGAGGGGACCAGCGGCCTGAGGGGACCAGTAGCCTAATGGAACTGATGGCCTGAGGGGACCAGTGGCCTGAGGGGACCAATAGCCTAATGGGACCAGTAGCCTAATGGGACTGATGGCCTGAGGGGACCAGCGGCCTGAGGGGACCAATAGCCTAATGGGACTGATGGCCTGAGGGGACCAGCGGCCTGAGGGGCCCAGTCTGAGAGGACCAGTGGCCTGAGGGGACCAGTAGCCTAATGGGACTGATGGCCTGAGGGGACCAGTGGCCTGAAAGGGACCGGTGGCCTGAGAGGACCAGTCTGTGGGGACCAGTGGCCTGAGGGGACCAGTGGCCTAAGGGGACCGGTGGCCTGAGGGGACCAGTCTGTGAGGACCAGTGGCCTGAGGGGACCAGTCTGTGAGGACCAGTGGCCTGAGGGGACCGGTGGCGTGAGTGGACCACAGTCCTCAGGGGACCAGTAGCCTAATGGGACTGATGGCCTGAGGGGACCAGTGGCCTGAAAGGGACCGGTGGCCTGAGAGGACCAGTCTGTGGGGACCAGTGGCCTGAGGGGACCAGTCTGTGGGGACCAGTGGCCTGAGGGGACCAGTCTGGGAGGACCAGTGGCCTGAGGGGATCACAGACATCAGGCGACCAGCGGCCTGAGGTGACCAGTGGCCTTAGGGGACCAGTGGCCTAAGGGGACCGGTGGCCTGAGAGGACCAGTCTGTGGGAACCAGTGGCCTGAGGGGACTGGGACTGGGACCAGTGGCCTGAGGGGACCAATAGCCTAATGGGACCAGTAGCCTAATGGGACTGATGGCCTGAGGGGACCAGCGGCCTGAGGGGACCAATAGCCTAATGGGACTGATGGCCTGAGGGGACCAGCGGCCTGAGGGGCCCAGTCTGAGAGGACCAGTGGCCTGAGGGGACCAGTAGCCTAATGGGACTGATGGCCTGAGGGGACCAGTGGCCTGAAAGGGACCGGTGGCCTGAGAGGACCAGTCTGTGGGGACCAGTGGCCTGAGGGGACCAGTGGCCTAAGGGGACCGGTGGCCTGAGGGGACCAGTCTGTGAGGACCAGTGGCCTGAGGGGACCAGTCTGTGAGGACCAGTGGCCTGAGGGGACCGGTGGCGTGAGTGGACCACAGTCCTCAGGGGACCAGTAGCCTAATGGGACTGATGGCCTGAGGGGACCAGTGGCCTGAAAGGGACCGGTGGCCTGAGAGGACCAGTCTGTGGGGACCAGTGGCCTGAGGAGACCAGTCTGTGGGGACCAGTGGCCTGAGGGGACCGGTGGCGTGAGTGGACCACAGTCCTCAGGGGACCAGTAGCCTAATGGGACTGATGGCCTGAGGGGACCAGTGGCCTGAAAGGGACCGGTGGCCTGAGAGGACCAGTCTGTGGGGACCAGTGGCCTGAGGGGACCAGTCTGTGGGGACCAGTGGCCTGAGGGGACCAGTCTGGGAGGACCAGTGGCCTGAGGGGATCACAGACATCAGGCGACCAGCGGCCTGAGGTGACCAGTGGCCTTAGGGGACCAGTGGCCTAAGGGGACCGGTGGCCTGAGAGGACCAGTCTGTGGGAACCAGTGGCCTGAGGGGACTGGGACTGGGACCAGTGGCCTGAGGGGACCAGTGGCCCACAGAGAACATGGGGCACAAAGGGGCACAGGACAGGGTGCCCCCCACAGCAGGTGCCCCCCACAACACCCTGAGCCCTCAGAGGGGGCTGGGGGCTGGCTGCCCGCCATGGAGGGGCAGAGCCCGCTGGCCACCATGATCCTTGGCCAGGAGCCCACCATCCCACCGGCCACCGCCACGGCAGGTGAATCTATAGCAGGGGCCACCCATGGGTGCTCGTCCCCTCCCAGCAGCGCAGGGGGCCGCGGCGGAGGGTGCCACCAGCCACCTCTCCTGGCCCCATGGTCTTGGTGGAGGGAGGGATGAGGAGGTGATTAACCACTGCGCCGTGTGCTAATTAACCTGGGTCTTGGCCGCAGGTTCCTCCTCCTGCTGGCAGGTGGAAGGGGAACGACCCCCCGGGGGTCTTTTGCTTCTCTCCAACTTGAGTATGAACTTAAAACAAGCGCCAGCATCCGAGTGAACGCTCACTCCTTAAAAAAAAAATATATAAAAATTAAACCTCAGCTGGGCATCTCCGCCTCCCGTGGGTCGAGGATTGTTTGATAAAACCTTGTAATTAGTAAAAAAAAACCACCAATTTGGTGAAGCCCCGATCTCTGCAGAGAGGCAGCGGGAGCGTTCCGGTGCGCTTTTGGGGCGAAAACCAGCTGTATCGGTCATGTATCTGCTTTTTTTCCAGCTGTTCTGCACCGTTGGGTGGAAAAACGCGAGCCGAAGCCCCCGTGAAGAGGAACTAACGAGGGTGGTGGGACCAGCAGCTCCTCGGGGGTCCCCTCCGCCCCCCAACCCCTCTCCGAAGGGCGGTGGAGATGTCGGCCCAGGGGTCGGAGCCCCAGGAGGTGGGAAGGAAGCGCGCGGCGGAAGCAAGGTCCGAACAGGCACTTTTATTTGAGGGTTTGCAACGCTGACATCGAGGGAACCGTCACACACGACATCAGGAACGCGCGCGGATGCTCCCACTGGAGCTACGTCCTTGCGTGGGAGCCCCAGTGCAGGGTAGGAGTAGTTAATGCCTCAGAAATACATTTAAAAACACAAATTTTCTTTTTTTAGAACATCAGCCCTGTGGGTTTTAGCTTTTTTTTTTTTTTTAGTTTTTTTTCCTTGCCCTGGCCTGACCGAGGGAAGGATTCGGAGCACACACAGTTTACAGGGACAAAAGTCGCATCTCGACACAGAGAAGAGCGCGGTTATTCCTGAAGACAAATTAATGCCTCAATGCGCAGCTTCACACGGGAGGCGTGCTCTCAAGTGCACAGATCACTCCATGCTCACAGAAAGGAATAATCTGAGTCATGGAGCGAAGCTTTTCCAACACCGAAATCCCACCAGAGAACTGCCCTTGCTGGAGCAGCTCCGATTTTTTCCCCAGAAAACTCCATCCTTATTTCCTGGCAGATTTGCCCCTCTGCTTCCTGAGGCTCTCGGCCACGCCTGGAAAGCCGGCTGCTGCTTCGGCTTATTGGAAGCAGGAATCCCCAATTCCCCTCAAACACCAAGTTTACAGAACGCAGCGGTGCCCTTGCGGCCCAAAGAACGCGCCTTTTGCTACATCTGTTCCCCATTCCAACATTTTCTATTTCCAGACCTAAAAATCTCAGCTGTATATCGGCTGTTTATGCAAAATAAATCAAGCTACTGACGGCTTTCTGCTATCTTGGACAACCAAAGCCTCTTGATACCAAAAAAAAGAGAACAGCTAAAGTCAGGGAGCCGGAGCAAACTTACCCTCCACACCAGAACTGCAAGCAGGAAATAAAACAAACCGCCTCAGAAGCTACACCGGGTTGGGGTGGGGGGAGGAAAAAAATAATTCAAATCATTCAGGACCAGCATCAGGCTGCGGAAAATATTTTCTCACAGGTGCCGGTGTGGGTATAAACTGAATATATTCCCGTCATCACTCCTGCTTACACTACCCCAAACCCAGAGGATTCTCTGCTTTTTAGCTTGACCCTTTTAGTTTTACCTTTCCTTTTTAGCTTGACCTTTCCTTTTTTTTTTAGCTTGACCTTTCCTGGTTTTTTAGCTTGACCTTTCCTGGTTTTTAGCTTGACCTTCACCTTTGCAGCATTACTTTTACCTTCACCTTTTTAGCTCTATGTTTACCTTCGCCTTTTCTTTTTAGCTCTACCCTCCAGCATCAGCTCGGCTATGTCGAGATGCGAGGAAAAAGGCGCTTTGGAGGAAGGATGGCGTTTTCGATTCCAGCAAGCACGGAGCTACGCCTTGCTGTCGGCTCAGGGAGAGGTCAGCGGTGCTGCGCTGCCCTGAGCCGCGGCAGTTAGCGTCTCAGCCTGCTGCCAGGTAGATATTTCAAAATCTGTCATAAAAACAGTACTGGAAGAGATCGAAATAACTGCTACAGAACTGAAACAACCAGTAAAAAGCAAAACGTACAAAACCCCCAAACCATTTAGTAACTGGGATAGAAAACATTCCTCGTATCTTACAAAAATACTACAGGGATCTAAAGGTTACCGAGAAATACGTATAAAAGAAGCAAAATATATCCTTCAGCGCAAATTAAATGCGGCTAAGCAGACGTTTGTGATAAGGAGGGTGTGCGTTTTTTAAGGCGGGGAGGCACATGTGACCCCACAAGCCTCCTGCTCTCGCTGCCCCCACCACCCCCTGTGCTCTGGGAGCTGGTAAAGTGCCCGCCAAAGCCTCGGTGCGTTTATTTTTACACAAATTAAACCACAAAAAAGTATGACTTGTGGCGGGGACTATACCCAGGCAAGCCCCCTGTCGCTCAAGGGACGCTTGAGCAGCTGCGCGTGTCAGAGGAGGCGTTTTAATGTTGTTAAATTTGGGGGTTAAGTTTAGTTATTTGTGTTTTAGGGATATTTAACCCCCTTTAATCTACTTTTCGCAAGCCTCCTCTGTTTCTTCCGACCACAGCTGCTGAAGGTCTGGACCTTCCCCCTTGGAGACAGCGGGCCGGGCTGCGCCATGGCATCTGAAGGACGTAAGGCAACCTGTTGTTTGTCATTTGGTTTGCTTAAAACTACCGAATATTATCCTAAAAAACCCCAAACCAATATATATATATACACATTACTCCCTCGCCGTGCCCGCAGGTGGGGTCTTCCTAAACCCATTACACAGGCAAAGCGTTTTGTTCGACCGTTAGGCTTTGCTGTAAGTTATTATATATATATAATTATTTTTTTTTTAAATATATACTGCAGGATTTTGGGGGAGGAATCAGTAGAAGCTGTCAGTCCTAGAAATATGGTGTAACTGCACAGAGCATCCCTCCGTTCCAGGGTTGCGTTAACACCCAAGTCCTGCTCGTTAACCCTCTGCAGGTGGCTATAACAACACTAATTGGCATGTTCCTAAAAGAATTAATTGTCTAAAACAAGCCCAGCCCCAAAGCAGGTGTCTCCAAAGGGTGGCAAGAGAAGCGAGGCAATTTCAGCATGTTTCAGCTCTCTGGGTAGGAATCAACAGCCGCAAGTAAATATTTGGGGGGGGGGGGGGGCGGCTGCAAATAAAAACAGTCGAGGAGCTGCTCAGACCCCTCGGCTCGCTGGCGCGTCGCCACAGCACCTGGATTTTCCCGAGTGCCAAGGGACCGCCAAACACAGCCGACCTGAAGGTAGCACCATCTTTTTTTTTTTTAGCAGTATAAAAAGAAAATTACTAAACCCAATTAAATGTGGTTTGGTGTCAATCGACACGCCGGAAGATGGAGCTTTGCCCCGTGTCAGTGCTGCTTTTATCAGCACCTGCGCTGGCAGGATGCGGCCGGGAACTCCCCAGCTCGGTACCTGAGCTGGCTGGGGACCGATGGGACATTAGCGGCGACGTATTCTGCGGAGGCGGCCACACGAGAGCCGTCTTCTTTTAGCAGCCCCGACAATTTCAGGTGGAATCACTAACAAGCACTTGCTCCCCTCTCCAGCGAAGCCCCCTCCCGTGGCAGGGGTCGAGGAGACGGCGGTTCAAGGTTCAGTAACGAGATTTCCATGTGGGACAAACGCTGAGCGCCCAGCGCGATCCTGCGGCTCCGCTCCTGGAGCGGGAACATGAAGAGGAGACGCAGAAGGGACGAGGGCAGGCTCTATGCGTCCGGCTGACCTTTGTTCGTCTTCTTCAGGAGCTTTTTCAGGTTGGGCGACATAAAATAAGGCTTTTCGGCCGACCCGTCGTTACGCTCCAGGTCTTCCACTGCAAAGAGAAACCCCCCGCCGCCCCGCACAGCAGTGGCGGGGGGACAGACACACAGGTTGGTGTGGCAGGAGTCACAGCAGGTGCTGTGAGGAGCCTCAAGGCAGAGAGATGCTAGAGGAGCAGCCGTCCTGCTCGTCTCACAATTATCTTTGATAACAATAAAGGTCTTTTGGCTCATTGCGGGCGGGATTTTCTCCCCATGTCACAGCTAAATGCCACCGCAGCCACACCTCTCCCGTTTCCTGGGCAGCACCACCCTCTGGAAACGGGACGCTGTTATTTAGAAGAAAGCAGAGGTTTGGGTGCTTTGTGTTGTTTGGTTTTCTTTTTTATCCGGGTGGCAGCGGGAAAGTCTAACAGTGCTGTAGGGAAAGAGATCTCTGCCAGCTGGAAACACGCGTCCCTCCCTCTCCGGAGCTGGGCAGCGGTGGCTCTCCTTGCTCTTTGTGCAGCCGAAAACGGCTCATGACGCGAGCGCAAAGCAATTTCGCTCGGTATTCACTTGGCGCTGCTTGCCGGGTGCCCGACGCCCTCGTCAACACGCCACGCATACATAATCACGAGGTGTATTCCCAGCGCCGAACACGCCGCACAGCCTCTCGCCGCTCAAAGCCAAGCAGCTGCGCCAACAAGAAGCGGTAGGAAAATCACAGCCACCAAAAAAGAAAAGAAAAAAAACAACGAAAACCAAACAACTGTCCAACCCCAAACCAAA